>NW_027511027.1:0-29002 GCF_048772815.1 Callospermophilus lateralis | reverse complement strand
TGTTCAGATTGGGTTAAAAACATATGCTGAGATTTCAGGACACTCGTAGTATTTTGGAAGCTTGGCAACCTCTTCCAAACGAAGTTGTGTTTCACCACTCCCTCTTAGGGAAACTTCAATTGGACACAAACTATACAGATAGAACTTAGAACTACTTATTGTGTCAAGTTTCAAGGGGCTAGCACAAACCGTTCTTGATTAGAGTTCCAAATTCATGTATCAATATAGGAGAAAACAGAGTCAAACCTGAAAACTCAAACTCTTATTGCAAACGAATGCTTCAACCTAGAAGAACGAAATTTGCTGAGTCAAGTGGGATTGGTGTACTGCTCATTACCACCAAGTATCTTCAAGATTGGGTGAAAAAACATATGCTGAGATTTCAGGGACACTCGTAGTATTTTGGTAGCTTGGCAACCTCTTCCAAACGAAAGTGTGTTTCACCACTCCCTCCTAGGAAACTTCAATTGGACACAAACCATACAGATAGAACTTAGAACTACTTTATTGTGTCAGTTTCAAGGGGCTAGCAGAAACCGTGTGTGATTTGGAGTTTTAAATTCATCTATCAATATAGGAGAAAACAGAGTGAAACCTGAAAATTCAAGCTCTTACTGCCAACGAATGCTTTAACCTAGAAGAACGAAATTTGCTGAACCCAGTGGTATTGGTGTACTGCTCATAATCACCAAGTATCTTCAAGATTGAGTGAAAAAACATATGCTGAGATTTCAGGACACTCGTAGTTTTTTGGAAGCTTGGCAACCCGTTTCAAACGAAAGTGTGTTTCACCACTCCCTCCTAGGGCTACTTCAGGAGGAAACAAACCATACACATAGAACTTAGCACTACTTCATTGTGTCAGTTTCAAGGGGCTAGCACAAACCGTGCATGAGTTAGAGTTCCAAATTAATGTATCAATATAGGAGAAAACAGAGTGAAACCTGAAAATTCAAACTCTTATTGCAAACGAATGCTTCAACCTAGAAGAACGAAATTTGCTGAACCAAGTGGGATTGGTGTACTGCTCATTACCACCAAGTATCTTCCAGATTGGGTGAAAAAACATATGCTGAGATTTCAGGACACTCGTAGTATTTTGGAAGCTTGGCAACCTCTTCCAAACGAAAGTGTGTTTCACCACTCCCTCCCAGGGAAACTTCAATTGGACACAAACCATACAGATACAACTTAGAACTACTTTATTGTGTCAATGTAAAGGGGCTAGCACAAACTGTGTTTGATTTGGAGTTCCAATTTCATCTATCAATATAGGAGAAAACAGAGTGAAACCTGAAAATTCAAACTCTTACTGCCAACGAATGCTTCAACCTAGAAGAACGAAATTTGCTGAACCCAGTGGGAGTGGTGTACTGCTCATTTTCACCAAGTATCTTCAAGATTGGGTGAAAAAACATATGCTGAGATTTCAGGACACTCATAGTTTTTTGGAAGCTTGGCAACCCGTTTCAAACGAAAGTGTGTTTCACAACTCCCTCCTAGGGTACTTCAAGAGGAAACAAACCATACAGATAGAACTTAGAACTACTTTATTGTGTCAAGTTTCAAGGGGCTAGCACAAACCGTTCTTGATTTAGAGTTCCAAATTCATGTATCAATATAGGAGAAAACAGAGTGAAACCTGAAAATTCAAACTCTTATTGCAAACGAATGCTTCAACCTAGAAGAACGAAATTTGCTGAACCAAGTGGGAATGGTGTACTGCTCATTACCACCAAGTATCTTCCAGATTGGGTGAAAAAACATATGCTGAGATTTCAGGACACTCGTAGTATTTTATAAGCTCGGCAACCTCTTCCAAACGAAAGTGTGTTTCACCACTCCCTCCTAGGGAAACTTCAATTCGACACAAACCATACAGATACAACTTAGAACTACTTTATTGTGTCAATTTAAAGGGGCTAGCACAAACTATGTTTGATTTGGAGTTCCAATTTCATCTATCAATATAGGAGAAAACAGAGTGAAACCTGAAAATTCAAACTCTTACTGCCAACAAATGCTTCAACCTAGAAGAACGAAATTTGCTGAACCCAGTGGGAGTGGTGTACTGCTCATTTTCACCAAGTATCTTCAAGATTGGGTGAAAAAACATATGCTGAGATTTCAGGACACTCGTAGTTTTTTGGAAGCTTGGCAACCCGTTTCAAACGAAGTTGTGTTTCACAACTCCCTCCTAGGGTACTTCAAGAGGAAACAAACCATACAGATAGAACTTAGAACTACTTTATTGTGTCAAGTTTCAAGGGGCTAGCACAAACCGTGTTTGATGTGGAGTTCCAAATTCATCTATCAATATAGGAGAAAACAGAGTGAAACCTGAAAATTCAAACTCTTACTGCCAATGAATGCTTCAACCTAGAAGAACGAAATTTGCTGAACCCAGTGGGATTGGTGTACTGCTCATTTTCACCAAGTATCTTCAAGATTCGGTGAGAAAACATATGCTGAGATTTCAGGACACTCGTAGTTTTTTGGAAGCTTGGCAACCCGTTTCAAACGAAAGTGTGTTTCACAACTCGCTCCTAGGGCTACTTCAAGAGGAAACAAACCATACAGATAGAACTAAGAACTACTTTATTATGTCAAGTTTCAAGGGGCTAGCACAATCCATTCTTGATTTAGAGTTCCAAATTCATGTATCAATATAGGAGAAAACAGAGTGAAACCTGAAAATTCATACTCTTATTGCAAACGAATGCTTCAACCTAGAAGAATGAAATTTGCTGAGCCAAGTGGGATTGGTGTACTGCTCATTACCACCAAGTATCTTCAAGATTGGGTGAAAAAACATATGTTGAGATTTCAGGACACTCGTAGTATTTTGGAAGCTTGGCAACCTCTTCCAAACGAAAGTGTGTTTCACCACTCCCTCCTAGGGAAACTTCAATTGGACACAAACAATACATACAGAACTTAGAACTACTTTATTGTGTCAAGTTTCAAAGGGCTAGCACAAACCGTGCTTGAGTTAGAGTTCCAAATTCATGTATCAATATGGGAGAAAACACAGTGAAACCTGAAAACTCAAACTCTTATTGCAAAGGAATGCTTCAACCTAGAAGAACGAAATTAGCTGAGTCAAGTGGGATTGGTGTACTGCTCATTACCACCGAGTATCTTCAAGATTGGGTGAAAAAACATATGCTGAGATTTCAGGACACTCGTAGTATTTTGGAAGCTTGGCAACCTCTTCCAAACGAAAGTGTGTTTCACCACTCCCTCCTAGGGAAACTTCAATTGGACACAAACCATAGAGAGAGAACTTAGAACTACTTTATTGTGTCAAGTTTCAAGGGGCTAGCACAAACCGTGTTTGATTTGGAGTTCCAAATTCATCTACAATATAAGAGAAAACAGAGTGAAACCTGAAAATTCAAACTCTTACTGCCAACGAATGCTTCAACCTAGAAGAACGAAATTTGCTGAACCCAGTGGGATTGGTGTATTGCTCATTTTCACCAAGTATCTTCAAGATTGGGTGAAAAAACATATGCTGAGATTTCAGGACACTCGTAGTTTTTTGGAAGCTTGGCAACCCGTTTCAAACGAAAGTGTGTTTCACCACTCCCTCCTAGGGCTACTTCAAGAGGAACCAAACCATACAGATAGAACTTAGAACTACTTCATTGTGTCAAGTCAAGGGGCTAGCACAAACCGTGCTTGATTTAGAGTTCCAAATTCATGTATCAATATAGGAGAAAACAGAGTGAAACCTGAAAATTCAAACTCTTATTGCAAACGAATGCTTCAACCTAGAAGAACGAAATTTGCTGAGCAAGTGGGATTGGTGTACTGCTAATTACCACCAAGTATCTTCAAGATTGGGTGAAAAAACATATGCTGAGATTTCAGGACACTCGTAGTATTTTGGAAGCTTGGCAACCTCTTCCAAACGAAAGTGTGTTTCACCACTCCCTCCTAGGGAAACTTCAATTGGACACAAACAATACAGATAGAACTAGAACTACTTTATTGTGTCCAGTTTCAAGGGGCTAGCAGAAACCGTGTTTGATTTGCAGTTTTAAATTCATCTATCAATATAGGAAAAAAAGAGTGAAACCTGAAAATTCAAACTCTTACTGCCAACGAATGCTTCAACCTAGAAGAACGAAATTTGCTGAACCCAGTGGGATTGGTTTACTGCTCATTATCACCAAGTATCTTCAAGATTGGGTGAAAAAACATATGCTGAGATTTCAGGACACTCGTAGTTTTTTGGAAGCTTGGCAACCCGTTTCAAACGAAAGTGTGTTTCACCACTCCCCCCTAGGGCTACTTCAAGAGGAAACAAACCATACAGAAAGAACTTAGAACTACTTTATTGTGTCAAGTTTCAAGGGGCTAGCACAAACCGTTCTTGATTTAGAGTTCCAAATTCATGTATCAATATAGGAGAAAACAGAGTGAAACCTGAAAATTCAAACTCTTATTGCAAACGAATGCTTCAACCTAGAAGAACGAAATTTGCTGAGCCAAGTGGGATTGATGTACTGCTCATTATCACAAGTATCTTCAAGATTGGGTGAAAAAACATATGCTGAGATTTCAGGACACTCGTAGTATTTTGGAAGCTTGGCAACCCGTTTCAAACGAAAGTGTGTTTCACAACTCGCTCCTAGGGCTACTTCAAGAGGAAACAAACCATACAGATAGAACTAAGAACTACTTTATTATGTCAAGTTTCAAGGGGCTAGCACAAACCGTTCTTGATTTAGAGTTCCAAAATCATGTATCAATATAGGAGAAAACAGAGTGAAACCTGAAAATTCATACTCTTATTGCAAATGAATGCTTCAACCTAGAAGAATGAAGTTTGCTGAGCCAAGTGGGATTGGTGTACTGCTCATTACCACCAAGTATCTTCAAGATTGGGTGAAAAAACATATGCTGAGATTTCAGGACACTCGTAGTATTTTGGAAGCTTGGCAACCTCTTCCAAACGAAAGTGTTTTTCACCACTCCCTCCTAGGGAAACTTCAATTGGACACAAACCATACAGATAGAACTTAGAACTACTTTATTGTGTCCAGTTTCAAGGGGCTAGCACAAACCGTGTTTGATATGGAGTTTTAAATTCATCTATCAATATAGGAGAAAACAGAGTGAAACCTGAAAATTCAAACTCTTACTGCCAACGAATGCTTCAACCTAGAAGAACGAAATTTGCTGAACCCAGTGGGAGTGGTGTACTGCTCATTATCACCAAGTATCTTCAAGATTGGGTGAAAAAACATATGCTGAGATTTCAGGACACTCGTAGTTTTTTGGAAGCTTGGCAACCCGTTTCAAACGAAAGTGTGTTTCACCACTCCCTCCTAGGGCTACTTCAAGAGGAAACAAACCATACACATAGAACTTAGAACTACTTTATTGTGTCAAGTTTCAAGGGGCTAGCACAAACCGTGCTTGAGTTAGAGTTCCAAATTCATGTATCAATATAGGAGAAAACAGAGTGAAACCTGAAAATTCAAACTCTTATTGCAAACGAATGCTTCAACCTAGAAGAACGAAATTTGCTGAGCCAAGTGGGATTGGTGTACTGCTCATTACCACCAAGTATCTTCAAGATTGGGTGAAAAAACATATGCTGAGATTTCAGGACACTCGTAGTATTTTGGAAGCTTGGCAACCTCTTCCAAACGAAAGTGTGTTTCACCACTCCCTCCTAGGGAAACTTCAATTGGACACAAACAATACATACAGAACTTAGAACTACTTTATTGTGTCAAGTTTCAAGAGGCTAGCACAAACCGTTCTTGATTTAGAGTTCCAAATTCATGTATCAATATAGGAGAAAACAGAGTGAAACCTGAAAACTCAAACTCTTATTGCAAACGAATGCTTCAACCTAGAAGAACGAAATTTGCTGAGTCAAGTGGGATTGGTGTACTGCTCATTACCACCAAGTATCTTCAAGATTGGGTGAAAAAACATATGCTGAGATTTCAGGACACTCGTAGTATTTTGGAAGCTTGGCAACCTCTTTTAAACGAAAGTGTGTTTCACCACTCCCTCCTAGGGAAACTTCAATTGGACACAAACTATACAGATAGAACTTAGAACTACTTTATTGTGTCAAGTTTCAAGGGGCTAGCACAAACCGTTCTTGATTTAGAGTTCCAAATTCATGTATCAATATAGGAGAAAATAGAGTGAATCCTGAAAATTCATACTCTTATTGCATATGAATGCTTCAACCTAGAAGAATGAAGTTTGCTGAGCCAAGTGGGATTGGTGTACTGCTCGTTACCACCAAGTATCTTCAAGATTGGGTGAAAAAACATATGCTGAGATTTCAGGACACTCGTAGTATTTTGGAAGCTTGGCAACCTCTTCCAAACGAAAGTGTTTTTCACCACTCCCTCCTAGGGAAACTTCAATTGGACACAAACCATACAGATAGAACTTAGAACTACTTTATTGTGTCCAGTTTCAAGGGGCTAGCACAAACCGTGTTTGATATGGAGTTTTAAATTCATCTATCAATATAGGAGAAAACAGAGTGAAACCTGAAAATTCAAACTCTTACTGCCAACGAATGCTTCAACCTAGAAGAACGAAATTTGCTGAACCCAGTGGGAGTGGTGTACTGCTCATTATCACCAAGTATCTTCAAGATTGGGTGAAAAAACATATGCTGAGATTTCAGGACACTCGTAGTTTTTTGGAAGCTTGGCAACTCGTTTCAAACGAAAGTGTGTTTCACCACTCCCTCCTAGGGCTACTTCAAGAGGAAACAAACCATACACATAGAACTTAGAACTACTTTATTGTGTCAAGTTTCAAGGGGCTAGCACAAACCGTGCTTGAGTTAGAGTTCCAAATTCATGTATCAATATAGGAGAAAACAGAGTGAAACCTGAAAATTCAAACTCTTATTGCAAACGAATGCTTCAACCTAGAAGAACTTAATTTGTAGAGCCAAGTGGGATTGGTGTACTGCTCATTACCACCAAGTATCTTCCAGATTGGGTGAAAAAACATATGCTGAGATTTCAGGACACTCGTAGTTTTTTGGAAGCTTGGCAACCCGTTTCAAATGAAAGTGTGTTTCACAACTCCCTCCTAGGGCTACTTCAAGAGGAAACAAACCATACAGATAGAACTTAGAACTACTTCATTGTGTCAAGTCAAGGGGCTAGCACAAACCGTGCTTGATTTAGAGTTCCAAATTCATGTATCAATATAGGAGAAAACAGAGTGAAACCTGAAAATTCAAACTCTTATTGCAAACGAATGCTTCAACCTAGAAGAACGAAATTTGCTGAGCAAGTGGGATTGGTGTACTGCTAATTACCACCAAGTATCTTCAAGATTGGGTGAAAAAACATATGCTGAGATTTCAGGACACTCGTAGTATTTTGGAAGCTTGGCAACCTCTTCCAAACGAAAGTGTGTTTCACCACTCCCTCCTAGGGCTACTTCAAGAGGAAACAAACCATACAGATAGAACTTAGAACTACTTTATTGTGTCAAGTTTCAAGGGGCTAGCACAAACCGTTCTTGATTTAGAGTTCCAAATTCATGTATCAATATAGGAGAAAACAGAGTGAAACCTGAAAATTCAAACTCTTATTGCAAACGAATGCTTCAACCTAGAAGAACGAAATTTGCTGAGCCAAGTGGGATTGGTGTACTGCTCATTACCACCAAGTATCTTCAAGATTGGGTGAAAAAACATATGCTGAGATTTCAGGACACTCGTAGTATCGGAAGCTTGGCAACCTCTTCCAAACGAAAGTGTGTTTCACCACTCCCTCCTAGGGAAACTTCAATTGGACACAAACCATACAGATAGAACTTAGAACTACTTTATTGTGTCCAGTTTCAAGGGGCTAGCACAAACCGTGTTTGATATGGAGTTTTAAATTCATCTATCAATATAGGAGAAAACAGAGTGAAACCTGAATATTCAAACTCTTACTGCCAACGAATGCTTCAAACTAGAAGAACGAAATTTTCTGAACCCAGTGGTATTGGTTTACTGCTCATTATCACCAAGTATCTTCAAGATTGGTTGAAAAAACATATGCTGAGATTTCAGGACACTCGTAGTTTTTTGGAAGCTTGGCAACCCGTTTCAAACGAAATTGTGTTTCACCACTCCCTCCTAGGGCTACTTCAAGGGGAAACAAACCATACACATAGAACTTAGAACTACTTCATTGTGTCAAGTTTCAAGGGGCTAGCACAAACCGTGCTTGAGTTAGAGTTCCAAATTCATGTATCAATATGGGAGAAAACACAGTGAAACCTGAAAACTCAAACTCTTATTGCAAACGAATGCTTCAACCTAAAAGAACGAAATTTGCTGAGTCAATTGGGATTGGTGTACTGCTCATTACCACCAAGTATCTTCAAGATTGGGTGAAAAAACATATGCTGAGATTTCAGGACACTCGTAGTATGTTGGAAGCTTGGCAACCTCTTCCAAACGAAAGTGTGTTTCACCACTCCCTCCTAGGGAAACTTCAATTGGGCACAAACCATACAGATAGAACTTAGAACTACTTTATTGTGTCAAGTTTCAAGGGGCTAGCACAAACCGTGTTTGATTTGGAGTTCCAAATTCATCTATCAATATAGGAGAAAACAGAGTGAAACCTGAAAATTCAAACTCTTACTGCCAACGAATGCTTCAACCTAGAAGAACGAAATTTGCTGAAACCAGTGGGATTGGTGTACTGCTCATTATCACCAAGTATCTTCCAGATTGGGTGAAAAAACATATGCTGAGATTTCAGGACACTCGTAGTTTTTTGGAAGCTTCACAACCCGTTTCAAACGAAAGTGTGTTTCACCACTCCCTCCTAGGGAAACTTCAATTGGACACAAACCATACAGATAGAACTTAGAACTACTTTATTGTGTCAAGTTTCAAGGGGCTAGCACAAACCGTGTTTGAGTTAGAGTTCCAAATTCATCTATCAATATAGGAGAAAACAGCGTGAAACCTGAAAACTCAAACTCTTATTGCAAACGAAGGCTTCAACCTAGAAGAATGAAATTTGCTGAGTCAAGTGGGATTGGTGTACTGCTTATTATCACCAAGTATCTTCAAGTTTGGGTGAAAAAACATATGCTGAGATTTCAGGACACTCGTAGTTTTTTGGAAGCTTGGCAACCCCTTTCAAACGAAAGTGTGCTTCACCACTCCCTCCTAGGGAAACTTCAATTGGACACAAACCATACAGATAGAACTTAGAACTACTTTATTGTGTCAAGTTTCAAGGGGCTAGCACAAACCGTGTTTGATTTGGAGTTCCAAATTCATCTATCAATATAGGAGAAAACAGAGTGAAACCTGAAAATTCAAACTCTTACTGCCAACGAATGCTTCAACCTAGAAGAACGAAATTTGCTGAACCCAGTGGGATTGGTGTACTGCTCATTATCCCCAGGTATCTTCAAGATTGGGTGAAAAAACATATGCTGAGATTTCAGGACACTCGTAGTTTTTTGGAAGCTTGGCAACCCGTTTCAAACGAAAGTGTGTTTCACCACTCCCTCCTAGGGCTACTTCAAGAGGAAACAAACCATACACATAGAACTTAGAACTACTTTATTGTGTCAAGTTTCAAGCGGCTAGCACAAACCGTGCTTGATTTAGAGTTCCAAATTCATGTATCAATATAGGAGAAAACAGTGAAACCTGAAAATTCAAACTCTTATTGCAAACGAATGCTTCAACCTAGAAGAACGAAATTTGCTGAGCCAAGTGGGATTCTTGTACTGCTAATTACCACCAAGTATCTTCAAGATTGGGTGAAAAAACATATGCTGAGATTTCAGGACACTCGTAGTATTTTGGAAGCTTGGCAACCTCTTCCAAACGAAAGTGTGTTTCACCACTCCCTCCCAGGGAAACTTCAATTGGACACAAACCATACAGATAGAACTTAGAACTACTTTATTGTGTCAAGTTTCAAGGGGCTAGCACAAACCGTGTTTCATTTGGAGTTCCAAATTCATCAATCAATATAGGAGAAAACAGAGTGAAACCTGAAAATTCAAACTCTTACTGCCAACGAATGCTTCAACCTAGAAGAACGAAATTTGCTGAACCCAGTGGGATTGGTGTACTGCTCATTATCACCAAGGATCTTCAAGATTGGGTGAAAAAACATATGCTGAGATTTCAGGACACTCGTAGTTTTTTGGAAGCTTGGCAACCCGTTTCAAACGAAAGTGTGTTTCACCACTCCCTCCTAGGGCTACTTCAAGAGGAAACAAACCATACACATAGAACTTAGAACTACTTCATTGTGTCACGATTCAAGGGGCTAGCTCAAACCGTGCTTGAGTAAGAGTTCCAAATTCATGTATCAATATAGGAGAAAACAGAGTGAAACCTGAAAATTCAAACTCTTATTGCAAACGAATGCTTCAACCTAGAAGAACGAAATTTGCTGAGCCAAGTGGGATTGGTGTCCTGCTCATTACCACCAAGTATGTTCAAGATTGGGTTAAAAAACATATGCTGAGATTTCAGGACACTCGTAGTATTTTGGAAGCTTGGCAACCTCTTCCAAACGAAAGTGTGTTTCACCACTCCCTCTTAGGGAAACTTCAATTGGACACAAACTATACAGATAGAACTTAGAACTACTTTATTGTGTCAAGTTTCAAGGGGCTAGCACAAACCGTTCTTGATTTAGAGTTCCAAATTCATGTATCAATATAGGAGAAAACAGAGTCAAACCTGAAAACTCAAACTCTTATTGCAAACGAATGCTTCAACCTAGAAGAACGAAATTTGCTGAGTCAAGTGGGATTGGTGTACTGCTCATTACCACCAAGTATCTTCAAGATTGGGTGAAAAAACATATGCTGAGATTTCAGGACACTCGTAGTATTTTGGTAGCTTGGCAACCTCTTCCAAACGAAAGTGTGTTTCACCACTCCCTCCTAGGGAAACTTCAATTGGACACAAACCATACAGATAGAACTTAGAACTACTTTATTGTGTCCAGTTTCAAGGGGCTAGCAGAAACCGTGTGTGATTTGGAGTTTTAAATTCATCTATCAATATAGGAGAAAACAGAGTGAAACCTGAAAATTCAAGCTCTTACTGCCAACGAATGCTTTAACCTAGAAGAACGAAATTTGCTGAACCCAGTGGTATTGGTGTACTGCTCATAATCACCAAGTATCTTCAAGATTGAGTGAAAAAACATATGCTGAGATTTCAGGACACTCGTAGTTTTTTGGAAGCTTGGCAACCCGTTTCAAACGAAAGTGTGTTTCACCACTCCCTCCTAGGGCTACTTCAGGAGGAAACAAACCATACACATAGAACTTAGCACTACTTCATTGTGTCAAGTTTCAAGGGGCTAGCACAAACCGTGCTTGAGTTAGAGTTCCAAATTAATGTATCAATATAGGAGAAAACAGAGTGAAACCTGAAAATTCAAACTCTTATTGCAAACGAATGCTTCAACCTAGAAGAACGAAATTTGCTGAACCAAGTGGGATTGGTGTACTGCTCATTACCACCAAGTATCTTCCAGATTGGGTGAAAAAACATATGCTGAGATTTCAGGACACTCGTAGTATTTTGGAAGCTTGGCAACCTCTTCCAAACGAAAGTGTGTTTCACCACTCCCTCCCAGGGAAACTTCAATTGGACACAAACCATACAGATACAACTTAGAACTACTTTATTGTGTCAATGTAAAGGGGCTAGCACAAACTGTGTTTGATTTGGAGTTCCAATTTCATCTATCAATATAGGAGAAAACAGAGTGAAACCTGAAAATTCAAACTCTTACTGCCAACGAATGCTTCAACCTAGAAGAACGAAATTTGCTGAACCCAGTGGGAGTGGTGTACTGCTCATTTTCACCAAGTATCTTCAAGATTGGGTGAAAAAACATATGCTGAGATTTCAGGACACTCATAGTTTTTTGGAAGCTTGGCAACCCGTTTCAAACGAAAGTGTGTTTCACAACTCCCTCCTAGGGTACTTCAAGAGGAAACAAACCATACAGATAGAACTTAGAACTACTTTATTGTGTCAAGTTTCAAGGGGCTAGCACAAACCGTTCTTGATTTAGAGTTCCAAATTCATGTATCAATATAGGAGAAAACAGAGTGAAACCTGAAAATTCAAACTCTTATTGCAAACGAATGCTTCAACCTAGAAGAACGAAATTTGCTGAACCAAGTGGGAATGGTGTACTGCTCATTACCACCAAGTATCTTCCAGATTGGGTGAAAAAACATATGCTGAGATTTCAGGACACTCGTAGTATTTTATAAGCTCGGCAACCTCTTCCAAACGAAAGTGTGTTTCACCACTCCCTCCTAGGGAAACTTCAATTCGACACAAACCATACAGATACAACTTAGAACTACTTTATTGTGTCAATTTAAAGGGGCTAGCACAAACTATGTTTGATTTGGAGTTCCAATTTCATCTATCAATATAGGAGAAAACAGAGTGAAACCTGAAAATTCAAACTCTTACTGCCAACAAATGCTTCAACCTAGAAGAACGAAATTTGCTGAACCCAGTGGGAGTGGTGTACTGCTCATTTTCACCAAGTATCTTCAAGATTGGGTGAAAAAACATATGCTGAGATTTCAGGACACTCGTAGTTTTTTGGAAGCTTGGCAACCCGTTTCAAACGAAGTTGTGTTTCACAACTCCCTCCTAGGGTACTTCAAGAGGAAACAAACCATACAGATAGAACTTAGAACTACTTTATTGTGTCAAGTTTCAAGGGGCTAGCACAAACCGTGTTTGATGTGGAGTTCCAAATTCATCTATCAATATAGGAGAAAACAGAGTGAAACCTGAAAATTCAAACTCTTACTGCCAATGAATGCTTCAACCTAGAAGAACGAAATTTGCTGAACCCAGTGGGATTGGTGTACTGCTCATTTTCACCAAGTATCTTCAAGATTCGGTGAGAAAACATATGCTGAGATTTCAGGACACTCGTAGTTTTTTGGAAGCTTGGCAACCCGTTTCAAACGAAAGTGTGTTTCACAACTCGCTCCTAGGGCTACTTCAAGAGGAAACAAACCATACAGATAGAACTAAGAACTACTTTATTATGTCAAGTTTCAAGGGGCTAGCACAATCCATTCTTGATTTAGAGTTCCAAATTCATGTATCAATATAGGAGAAAACAGAGTGAAACCTGAAAATTCATACTCTTATTGCAAACGAATGCTTCAACCTAGAAGAATGAAATTTGCTGAGCCAAGTGGGATTGGTGTACTGCTCATTACCACCAAGTATCTTCAAGATTGGGTGAAAAAACATATGTTGAGATTTCAGGACACTCGTAGTATTTTGGAAGCTTGGCAACCTCTTCCAAACGAAAGTGTGTTTCACCACTCCCTCCTAGGGAAACTTCAATTGGACACAAACAATACATACAGAACTTAGAACTACTTTATTGTGTCAA
This sequence comes from Callospermophilus lateralis, assembly GCF_048772815.1. NCBI lineage: Eukaryota > Metazoa > Chordata > Mammalia > Rodentia > Sciuridae > Callospermophilus > Callospermophilus lateralis. The sequence goes on along the minus strand of NW_027511027.1, from coordinate 15,560 downwards.
GTTTCAAAGGGCTAGCACAAACCGTGCTTGAGTTAGAGTTCCAAATTCATGTATCAATATGGGAGAAAACACAGTGAAACCTGAAAACTCAAACTCTTATTGCAAAGGAATGCTTCAACCTAGAAGAACGAAATTAGCTGAGTCAAGTGGGATTGGTGTACTGCTCATTACCACCGAGTATCTTCAAGATTGGGTGAAAAAACATATGCTGAGATTTCAGGACACTCGTAGTATTTTGGAAGCTTGGCAACCTCTTCCAAACGAAAGTGTGTTTCACCACTCCCTCCTAGGGAAACTTCAATTGGACACAAACCATAGAGAGAGAACTTAGAACTACTTTATTGTGTCAAGTTTCAAGGGGCTAGCACAAACCGTGTTTGATTTGGAGTTCCAAATTCATCTACAATATAAGAGAAAACAGAGTGAAACCTGAAAATTCAAACTCTTACTGCCAACGAATGCTTCAACCTAGAAGAACGAAATTTGCTGAACCCAGTGGGATTGGTGTATTGCTCATTTTCACCAAGTATCTTCAAGATTGGGTGAAAAAACATATGCTGAGATTTCAGGACACTCGTAGTTTTTTGGAAGCTTGGCAACCCGTTTCAAACGAAAGTGTGTTTCACCACTCCCTCCTAGGGCTACTTCAAGAGGAACCAAACCATACAGATAGAACTTAGAACTACTTCATTGTGTCAAGTCAAGGGGCTAGCACAAACCGTGCTTGATTTAGAGTTCCAAATTCATGTATCAATATAGGAGAAAACAGAGTGAAACCTGAAAATTCAAACTCTTATTGCAAACGAATGCTTCAACCTAGAAGAACGAAATTTGCTGAGCAAGTGGGATTGGTGTACTGCTAATTACCACCAAGTATCTTCAAGATTGGGTGAAAAAACATATGCTGAGATTTCAGGACACTCGTAGTATTTTGGAAGCTTGGCAACCTCTTCCAAACGAAAGTGTGTTTCACCACTCCCTCCTAGGGAAACTTCAATTGGACACAAACAATACAGATAGAACTAGAACTACTTTATTGTGTCCAGTTTCAAGGGGCTAGCAGAAACCGTGTTTGATTTGCAGTTTTAAATTCATCTATCAATATAGGAAAAAAAGAGTGAAACCTGAAAATTCAAACTCTTACTGCCAACGAATGCTTCAACCTAGAAGAACGAAATTTGCTGAACCCAGTGGGATTGGTTTACTGCTCATTATCACCAAGTATCTTCAAGATTGGGTGAAAAAACATATGCTGAGATTTCAGGACACTCGTAGTTTTTTGGAAGCTTGGCAACCCGTTTCAAACGAAAGTGTGTTTCACCACTCCCCCCTAGGGCTACTTCAAGAGGAAACAAACCATACAGAAAGAACTTAGAACTACTTTATTGTGTCAAGTTTCAAGGGGCTAGCACAAACCGTTCTTGATTTAGAGTTCCAAATTCATGTATCAATATAGGAGAAAACAGAGTGAAACCTGAAAATTCAAACTCTTATTGCAAACGAATGCTTCAACCTAGAAGAACGAAATTTGCTGAGCCAAGTGGGATTGATGTACTGCTCATTATCACAAGTATCTTCAAGATTGGGTGAAAAAACATATGCTGAGATTTCAGGACACTCGTAGTATTTTGGAAGCTTGGCAACCCGTTTCAAACGAAAGTGTGTTTCACAACTCGCTCCTAGGGCTACTTCAAGAGGAAACAAACCATACAGATAGAACTAAGAACTACTTTATTATGTCAAGTTTCAAGGGGCTAGCACAAACCGTTCTTGATTTAGAGTTCCAAAATCATGTATCAATATAGGAGAAAACAGAGTGAAACCTGAAAATTCATACTCTTATTGCAAATGAATGCTTCAACCTAGAAGAATGAAGTTTGCTGAGCCAAGTGGGATTGGTGTACTGCTCATTACCACCAAGTATCTTCAAGATTGGGTGAAAAAACATATGCTGAGATTTCAGGACACTCGTAGTATTTTGGAAGCTTGGCAACCTCTTCCAAACGAAAGTGTTTTTCACCACTCCCTCCTAGGGAAACTTCAATTGGACACAAACCATACAGATAGAACTTAGAACTACTTTATTGTGTCCAGTTTCAAGGGGCTAGCACAAACCGTGTTTGATATGGAGTTTTAAATTCATCTATCAATATAGGAGAAAACAGAGTGAAACCTGAAAATTCAAACTCTTACTGCCAACGAATGCTTCAACCTAGAAGAACGAAATTTGCTGAACCCAGTGGGAGTGGTGTACTGCTCATTATCACCAAGTATCTTCAAGATTGGGTGAAAAAACATATGCTGAGATTTCAGGACACTCGTAGTTTTTTGGAAGCTTGGCAACCCGTTTCAAACGAAAGTGTGTTTCACCACTCCCTCCTAGGGCTACTTCAAGAGGAAACAAACCATACACATAGAACTTAGAACTACTTTATTGTGTCAAGTTTCAAGGGGCTAGCACAAACCGTGCTTGAGTTAGAGTTCCAAATTCATGTATCAATATAGGAGAAAACAGAGTGAAACCTGAAAATTCAAACTCTTATTGCAAACGAATGCTTCAACCTAGAAGAACGAAATTTGCTGAGCCAAGTGGGATTGGTGTACTGCTCATTACCACCAAGTATCTTCAAGATTGGGTGAAAAAACATATGCTGAGATTTCAGGACACTCGTAGTATTTTGGAAGCTTGGCAACCTCTTCCAAACGAAAGTGTGTTTCACCACTCCCTCCTAGGGAAACTTCAATTGGACACAAACAATACATACAGAACTTAGAACTACTTTATTGTGTCAAGTTTCAAGAGGCTAGCACAAACCGTTCTTGATTTAGAGTTCCAAATTCATGTATCAATATAGGAGAAAACAGAGTGAAACCTGAAAACTCAAACTCTTATTGCAAACGAATGCTTCAACCTAGAAGAACGAAATTTGCTGAGTCAAGTGGGATTGGTGTACTGCTCATTACCACCAAGTATCTTCAAGATTGGGTGAAAAAACATATGCTGAGATTTCAGGACACTCGTAGTATTTTGGAAGCTTGGCAACCTCTTTTAAACGAAAGTGTGTTTCACCACTCCCTCCTAGGGAAACTTCAATTGGACACAAACTATACAGATAGAACTTAGAACTACTTTATTGTGTCAAGTTTCAAGGGGCTAGCACAAACCGTTCTTGATTTAGAGTTCCAAATTCATGTATCAATATAGGAGAAAATAGAGTGAATCCTGAAAATTCATACTCTTATTGCATATGAATGCTTCAACCTAGAAGAATGAAGTTTGCTGAGCCAAGTGGGATTGGTGTACTGCTCGTTACCACCAAGTATCTTCAAGATTGGGTGAAAAAACATATGCTGAGATTTCAGGACACTCGTAGTATTTTGGAAGCTTGGCAACCTCTTCCAAACGAAAGTGTTTTTCACCACTCCCTCCTAGGGAAACTTCAATTGGACACAAACCATACAGATAGAACTTAGAACTACTTTATTGTGTCCAGTTTCAAGGGGCTAGCACAAACCGTGTTTGATATGGAGTTTTAAATTCATCTATCAATATAGGAGAAAACAGAGTGAAACCTGAAAATTCAAACTCTTACTGCCAACGAATGCTTCAACCTAGAAGAACGAAATTTGCTGAACCCAGTGGGAGTGGTGTACTGCTCATTATCACCAAGTATCTTCAAGATTGGGTGAAAAAACATATGCTGAGATTTCAGGACACTCGTAGTTTTTTGGAAGCTTGGCAACTCGTTTCAAACGAAAGTGTGTTTCACCACTCCCTCCTAGGGCTACTTCAAGAGGAAACAAACCATACACATAGAACTTAGAACTACTTTATTGTGTCAAGTTTCAAGGGGCTAGCACAAACCGTGCTTGAGTTAGAGTTCCAAATTCATGTATCAATATAGGAGAAAACAGAGTGAAACCTGAAAATTCAAACTCTTATTGCAAACGAATGCTTCAACCTAGAAGAACTTAATTTGTAGAGCCAAGTGGGATTGGTGTACTGCTCATTACCACCAAGTATCTTCCAGATTGGGTGAAAAAACATATGCTGAGATTTCAGGACACTCGTAGTTTTTTGGAAGCTTGGCAACCCGTTTCAAATGAAAGTGTGTTTCACAACTCCCTCCTAGGGCTACTTCAAGAGGAAACAAACCATACAGATAGAACTTAGAACTACTTCATTGTGTCAAGTCAAGGGGCTAGCACAAACCGTGCTTGATTTAGAGTTCCAAATTCATGTATCAATATAGGAGAAAACAGAGTGAAACCTGAAAATTCAAACTCTTATTGCAAACGAATGCTTCAACCTAGAAGAACGAAATTTGCTGAGCAAGTGGGATTGGTGTACTGCTAATTACCACCAAGTATCTTCAAGATTGGGTGAAAAAACATATGCTGAGATTTCAGGACACTCGTAGTATTTTGGAAGCTTGGCAACCTCTTCCAAACGAAAGTGTGTTTCACCACTCCCTCCTAGGGCTACTTCAAGAGGAAACAAACCATACAGATAGAACTTAGAACTACTTTATTGTGTCAAGTTTCAAGGGGCTAGCACAAACCGTTCTTGATTTAGAGTTCCAAATTCATGTATCAATATAGGAGAAAACAGAGTGAAACCTGAAAATTCAAACTCTTATTGCAAACGAATGCTTCAACCTAGAAGAACGAAATTTGCTGAGCCAAGTGGGATTGGTGTACTGCTCATTACCACCAAGTATCTTCAAGATTGGGTGAAAAAACATATGCTGAGATTTCAGGACACTCGTAGTATCGGAAGCTTGGCAACCTCTTCCAAACGAAAGTGTGTTTCACCACTCCCTCCTAGGGAAACTTCAATTGGACACAAACCATACAGATAGAACTTAGAACTACTTTATTGTGTCCAGTTTCAAGGGGCTAGCACAAACCGTGTTTGATATGGAGTTTTAAATTCATCTATCAATATAGGAGAAAACAGAGTGAAACCTGAATATTCAAACTCTTACTGCCAACGAATGCTTCAAACTAGAAGAACGAAATTTTCTGAACCCAGTGGTATTGGTTTACTGCTCATTATCACCAAGTATCTTCAAGATTGGTTGAAAAAACATATGCTGAGATTTCAGGACACTCGTAGTTTTTTGGAAGCTTGGCAACCCGTTTCAAACGAAATTGTGTTTCACCACTCCCTCCTAGGGCTACTTCAAGGGGAAACAAACCATACACATAGAACTTAGAACTACTTCATTGTGTCAAGTTTCAAGGGGCTAGCACAAACCGTGCTTGAGTTAGAGTTCCAAATTCATGTATCAATATGGGAGAAAACACAGTGAAACCTGAAAACTCAAACTCTTATTGCAAACGAATGCTTCAACCTAAAAGAACGAAATTTGCTGAGTCAATTGGGATTGGTGTACTGCTCATTACCACCAAGTATCTTCAAGATTGGGTGAAAAAACATATGCTGAGATTTCAGGACACTCGTAGTATGTTGGAAGCTTGGCAACCTCTTCCAAACGAAAGTGTGTTTCACCACTCCCTCCTAGGGAAACTTCAATTGGACACAAACCATAGAGAGAGAACTTAGAACTACTTTAATGTGTCAAGTTTCAAGGGGCTAGCACAAACCGTGTTTGATTTGGAGTTCCAAATTCATCTACAATATAAGAGAAAACAGAGTGAAACCTGAAAATTCAAACTCTTACTGCCAACGAATGCTTCAACCTAGAAGAACGAAATTTGCTGAACCCAGTGGGATTGGTGTATTGCTCATTTTCACAAAGTATCTTCAAGATTGGGTGAAAAAACATATGCTGAGATTTCAGGACATTCGTAGTTTTTTGGAAGCTTGGCAACCCGTTTCAAATGAAAGTGTGTTTCACAACTCCCTCCTAGGGCTACTTCAAGAGGAAACAAACCATACAGATAGAACTTAGAACTACTTCATTGTGTCAAGTCAAGGGGCTAGCACAAACCATGCTTGATTTAGAGTTCCAAATTCATGTATCAATATAGGAGAAAACAGAGTGAAACCTGAAAATTCAAACTCTTATTGCAAACGGATGCTTCAACCTAGAAGAACGAAATTTGCTGAGCAAGTGGGATTGGTGTACTGCTAATTACCACCAAGTATCTTCAAGATTGGGTGAAAAAACATATGCTGAGATTTCAGGACACTCGTAGTATTTTGGAAGCTTGGCAACCTCTTCCAAACGAAAGTGTGTTTCACCACTCCCTCCAAGGGAAACTTCAATTGGACACAAACTATACAGATAGAACTAGAACTACTTTATTGTGTCCAGTTTCAAGGGGCTAGCACAAACGTGTTTGATTTGGAGTTCCAAATTCATCTATCAATATAGGAGAAAGCAGAGTGAAACCTGAAAATTCAAACTCTTACTGCCAACGAATGCTTCAACCTAGAAGAACGAAATTTGCTGAACCCAGTGGGATTGGAGTACTGCACATTTTCACCAAGTATCTTCAAGATTCGGTGAAAAAACATATGCTGAGATTTCAGGACACTGGTAGTTTTTTGGAAGCTTGGCAACCCGTTTCAAACGAAAGTGTGTTTCACCACTTCCTCCTAGGGCTACTTCAAGAGGAAACAAACCATACACATAGAACTTAGAACTACTTTATTGTGTCAAGTTTCAAGGGGCTAGCACAAACCGTTCTTGATTTAGAGTTCAAAATTCATGTATCAATATAGGAGAAAACAGAGTGAAACCTGATAATTCAAACTCTTATTGCAAACGAATGCTTCAATCTAGAAGAACGAACTTTGCTGAGCCAAGTGGGACTGGTGTTCTGCTCATTACCACCAAGTATCTTCAAGATTGGGTGAAAAAACATATGCTGAGATTTCAGGACACTCGTAGTATTTTGGAACTTTGGCAACCTCTTCCAAACGAAAGTGTGTTTCACCACTCCCTCCTAGGGAAACTTCAATTGGACACAAACCATACAGATAGAACTTAGAACTACTTTATTGTGTCCAGTTTCAAGGGGCTGGCACAAACCGTGTTTGATTTGGAGTTCCAAATTCATCTATCAATATAGGAGAAAACAGAGTGAAACCTGAAAATTCAAACTCTTACTGCCAACGAATGCTTCAACCTAGAAGCACGAAATTTGCTGAACCCAGTGGGATTGGTGTACTGCTCATTATCACCAAGTATCTTCAAGATTGGGTGAAAAAACATATGCTGAGATTTCAGGACACTCGTAGTTTTTTGGAAGCTTGGCAACCCGTTTCAAACGAAAGTGTGTTTCACCACTCCCTCCTAGGGCTACTTCAAGAGGAAACAAACCATACACATAGAACTTAGAACTACTTTATTGTGTCAAGTTTCAAGGGGCTAGCACAAACCGTGCTTGATTTAGAGTTCCAAATTCATGTATCAATATAGGAGAAAACAGAGTGAAACCTGAAAATTCAAACTCTTATTGCAAACGAGTGCTTCAACCTAGAAGAACGAAATTTGCTGTGCCCATGGGATTGGTTTAGTGCTCATTACCACCAAGTATCTTCAAGATTGGGTGAAAAAACATATGCTGAGATTTCAGGACACTCGTAGTATTTTGGAAGCTTGGCAACCTCTCCCAAAGGAAAGTGTGTTTCACCACTCCCTCCTAGGGAAACATCAATTGGACACAAACCATACAGATAGAACTTAGAACTACTTTATTGTGTCAAGTTTCAATGGGCTAGCACAAACCGTGTTTGATTTGGAGTTCCAAATTCATCTATCAATATAGGAGAAAACAGAGTGAAACCTGAAAATTCAAACTCTTACTGCCAACGAATGCTTCAACCTAGAAGAACGAAATTTGCTGAACCCAGTGGGATTGGTGTACTGCTCATTATCACCAAGTATCTTCAAGATTGGGTGAAAAAACATATGCTGAGACTTCAGGACTCTCGTAGTTTTTTGGAAGCTTGGCAACCCGTTTCAAACGAAAGTGTGTTTCACCACTCCCTCCTTGGGCTACTTCAAGAGGAAACACACCGTACACATAGAACTTACAACTACTTTATTGTGTCAAGTTTCAAGGGGCTAGCACAAACCGTGCTTGATTTAGAGTTCCAAATTCATGTATCAATATAGGAGAAAACAGAGTGAAACCTGAAAATTCAAACTCTTATTGCAAAGGAATGCTTCAACCTAGAAGAACGAAATTTGCTGAGCCAATTGGGATTGGTGTACTGCTCATTACCACAAAGTATCTTCAAGATTGGGTGAAAAAACATATGCTGAGATTTCAGGACACTCGTAGTATTTTGGAAGCTTGGCAACCTCTTCCAAACGAAAGTGTGTTTCACCACACCCTTCTAGGGAAACTTCAATTGGACACAAACCATACAGATAGAACTTAGAACTAGTTTATTGTGTCAAGATTCAAAGGGCTAGCACAAGCCGTTCTTGATTTAGAGTTCCAAATTCATGTATCAATATAGGAGAAAACAGAGTGAAACCTGAAAATTCAAACTCTTATTGCAAACGAATGCTTCAACCTAGAAGACCGAAATTTGCTGAGTCAAGTGGGTTTGGTGTACTGCTCATTACCACCAAGTATCTTCAAGATTGGGTGAAAAAACATATGCTGAGATTTCAGGACACTCGTAGTATTTTGGAAGCTTGGCAACCTCTTCCAAACGAAAGTGTGTTTCACTACTCCCTCCTAGGAAAACTTCAATTGGACACAAACCATACAGATAGAACTTAGAACTACTTTATTGTGTCAAGTTTCAAGGGGCTAGCACAAACCGTGTTTGATTTGGAGTTCCAAATTCATCTATCAATATAGGAGAAAACAGAGTGAAACCTGAAAATTCACACTCTTACTGCCAACGAATGCTTCAACCTAGTAGAACGAAATTTCCTGAACCCAGTGGGATTGGTGTACTGCTCATTACCACCAAGTATCTTCAAGATTTGGTGAAAAAACATATGCTGAGATTTCAGAACACTCGTAGTTTTTTGGAAGCTTGGCAACCCGTTTCAAACGAAAGTGTGTTTCACCACTCCCTCCTAGGGCTACTTCAAGAGGAAACAAACCGTACACATAGAACTTAGAACTACTTAATTGTGTCAAGATTCAAGGGGCTAGCACAAACCGTGCTTGATTTAGAGTTCCAAATTCATGTATCAATATAGGAGAAAACAGAGTGAAACCTGAAAATTAAAACTCTTATTGCAAACGAGTGCTTCAACCTAGAAAACGAAATTTACTGAGCCCATGGGATTGGTTTAGTGCTCATTACCACCAAGTATCTTCAAGATTGGGTGAAAAAAAATATGCTGAGATTTCAGGACACTCGTAGTATTTTGGAAGCTTGGCAACCACTCCCAAAGTAAAGTGTGTTTCACCACTCCCTCCTAGGGAAACTTCAATTGGACACAAACCATACAGATAGAACTTAGAACTACTTTATTGTGTCAAATTCAAGGGGCTATCACAAACCGTGTTTGATTTGGAGTTCCAAATTCATCTATCAATATAGGAGAAAAAAGAGTGAAACCTGAAAATTCAAACTCTTACTGCCAACGAATGCTTCAACCTAGAAGAACGAAATTTGCTGAACCCAGTGGGATTGGTGTACTGCTCATTATCACCAAGTATCTTCAAGATTGGGTGAAAAAACATATGCTGAGACTTCAGGACACTCGTAGTTTTTTGGAAGCTTGGCAACCCGTTTCAAACGAAAGTGTGTTTCACCACTCCCTCCTAGGGCTACTTCAAGAGGAAACAAACCGTACACATAGAACTTAGAACTACTTTATTGTGTCAAGTTTCAAGGGGCTAGCACAAACCGTGCTTGATTTAGAGTTCCAAATTCATGTATCAATATAGGCGAAAACAGAGTCAAACCTGAAAATTCAAACTCTTATTGCAAACGAGTGCTTCAACCTAGAAGAACGAAATTTGCTGAGCCCATGGGATTGGTTTTGTGCTCATTACCACCAAGTATCTTCAAGATTGGGTGAAAAAACATATGCTGAGACTTCAGGACACTCGTAGTTTTTTGGAAGCTTGGCAACGCGTTTCAAACGAAAGTGTGTTTCACCACTCCCTCCTAGGGCTACTTCAAGAGGAAACAAACCGTTCACATAGAACTTAGAACTACTTTATTGTGTTCAGTTTCAAGGGGCTAGCACAAACCGTGCTTGATTTAGAGTTCCAAATTCATGTATCAATATAGGAGAAAACAGAGTGAAACCTGAAAATTCAAACTCTTATTGCAAACGAATGCTTCAACCTAGAAGAACGAAATTTGCTGAGCCAAGTGGGATTGGTGTACTGCTCATTACCACCAACTATCTTCAAGATTGGGTGAAAAAACATATGCTGAGATTTCAGGACACTCGTAGTATTTTGGAAGCTTGGCAACCTCTTCCAAACGAAAGTGTGTTTCACCACTCCCTCCTAGGGAAACTTCAACTGGACACAAACCATACAGATAGAACTTAGAACTACTTTATTGTGTCCAGTTTCAAGGGGCTAGCACAAACCGTGTTTGATTTGGAGTTCCAAATTCATCTATCAATATAGGAGAAAACAGAGTGAAACCTGAAAACTCAAACTCTTATTGCAAACGAATGCTTCAACCTAGAAGAAAGAAATTTGCTGAGTCAAGTGGGATTGGTGTACTGCTCATTACCACCAACTATCTTCAAGATTGGGTGAAAAAACATATGCTGAGATTTCAGGACACTCGTCGTATTTTGGAAGCTTGGCAACCTCTTCCAAACGAAAGTGTGTTTCACCACTCTCTCCTAGGAAACTTCAATTGGACACAAAACATACAGATAGAACTTAGAACTACTTTATTGTGTCAAGTTTCAATGGGCTAGCACAAACCGTGTTTGATTTGGAGTTCCAAATTCATCTATCAATATAGGAGAAAACAGAGTGAAACCTGAAAATTCAAACTCTTACTGCCAACGAATGCTTCAACCTAGAAGAACGAAATTTGCTGAACCCAGTGGGATTGGTGTACTGCTCATTATCACCAAGTATCTTCAAGATTGGGTGAAAAAACATATGCTGAGACTTCAGGACTCTCGTAGTTTTTTGGAAGCTTGGCAACCCGTTTCAAACGAAAGTGTGTTTCACCACTCCCTCCTTGGGTTACTTCAAGAGGAAACACACCGTACACATAGAACTTACAACTACTTTATTGTGTCAAGTTTCAAGGGGCTAGCACAAACCGTGCTTGATTTAGAGTTCCAAATTCATGTATCAATATAGGAGAAAACAGAGTGAAACCTGAAAATTCAAACTCTTATTGCAAAGGAATGCTTCAACCTAGAAGAACGAAATTTGCTGAGCCAATTGGGATTGGTGTACTGCTCCTTACCACAAAGTATCTTCAAGATTGGGTGAAAAAACATATGCTGAGATTTCAGGACACTCGTAGTATTTTGGAAGCTTGGCAACCTCTTCCAAACGAAAGTGTGTTTCACCACACCCTTCTAGGGAAACTTCAATTGGACACAAACCATACAGATAGAACTTAGAACTAGTTTATTGTGTCAAGTTTCAAAGGGCTAGCACAAGCCGTTCTTGATTTAGAGTTCCAAATTCATGTATCAATATAGGAGAAAACAGAGTGAAACCTGAAAATTCAAACTCTTATTGCAAACGAATGCTTCAACCTAGAAGACCGAAATTTGCTGAGTCAAGTGGGATTGGTGTACTGCTCATTACCACCAAGTATCTTCAAGATTGGGTGAAAAAACATATGCTGAGATTTCAGGACACTCGTAGTATTTTGGAAGCTTGGCAACCTCTTCCAAACGAAAGTGTGTTTCACTACTCCCTCCTAGGAAAACTTCAATTGGACACAAACCATACAGATAGAACTTAGAACTACTTTATTGTGTCAAGTTTCAAGGGGCTAGCACAAACCGTGTTTGATTTGGAGTTCCAAATTCATCTATCAATATAGGAGAAAACAGAGTGAAACCTGAAAATTCACACTCTTACTGCCAACGAATGCTTCAACCTAGAAGAACGAAATTTCCTGAACCCAGTGGGATTTGTGTACTGCTCATTACCACCAAGTATCTTCAAGATTTGGTGAAAAAACATATGCTGAGACTTCAGGACACTCGTAGTTTTTTGGAAGCTTGGCAACCCGTTTCAAACGAAAGTGTGTTTCACCACTCCCTCCTAGGGCTACTTCAAGATTAAACAAACCGTACACATAGAACTTAGAACTACTTTATTGTGTCAAGTTTCAAGGGGCTAGCACAAACCGTGCTTGATTTAGAGTTCCAAATTCATGTATCAATATAGGAGAAAACAGAGTCAAACCTGAAAATTCAAACTCTTATTGCAAACGAGTGCTTCAACCTAGAAGAACGAAATTTGCTGAGCCCATGGGATTGGTTTTGTGCTCATTAACACCAAGTATCTTCAAGATTGGGTGAAAAAACATATGCTGAGACTTCAGGACACTCGTAGTTTTTTGGAAGCTTGGCAACCCGTTTCAAACGAAAGTGTGTTTCACCACTCCCTCCTAGGGCTACTTCAAGAGGAAACAAACCATACACATAGAACTTAGACTACTTTAGTGTGTCAAGTTTCATGGGGCTAGCACAAACCGTGCTTGATTTAGAGTTCCAAATTCATGTATCAATATAGGAGAAAACAGTGAAACCTGAAAATTCTAACTCTTATTGCAAACGAATTCTTCAACCTAGAAGAACGAACTTTGCTGAGCCAAGTGGGACTGGTGTACTGCTCATTACCACCAAGTATCTTCAAGATAGGGTGAAAAAACATATGCTGAGATTTCAGGACACTCGTAGTATTCTGGAAGCTTGGCAACCTCTTCCAAACGAAAGTGTGTTTCACCACTCCCTCCTAGGGAAACTTCAATTGGACACAAACCATACAGATAGAACTTAGAACTACTTTATTGTGTCAAGTTTCAAGGGGCTAGCACAAACGTGTTTGATTTGGAGTTCCAAATTCATCTATCAATATAGGAGAAAGCAGAGTGAAACCTGAAAATTCAAACTCTTACTGCCAACGAATGCTTCAACCTAGAAGAACGAAATTTGCTGAACCCAGTGGGATTGGTGTACTGCACATTTTCACCAAGTATCTTCAAGATTCGGTGAAAAACATATGCTGAGATTTCAGGACACTGGTAGTTTTTTGGAAGCTTGGCAACCCGTTTCAAACGAAAGTGTGTTTCACCACTCCCTCCTAGGGCTACTTCAAGAGGAAACAAACCATACAGATAGAACTTAGAACTACTTTATTGTGTCAAGTTTCAAGCGGCTAGCACAAACCGTTCTTGATTTAGAGTTCAAAATTCATGTATCAATATAGGAGAAAACAGAGTGAAACCTGATAATTCAAACTCTTATTGCAAACGAATGCTTCAATCTAGAAGAACGAACTTTGCTGAGCCAAGTGGGACTGGTGTTCTGCTCATTACCACCAAGTATCTTCAAGATTGGGTGAAAAAACATATGCTGAGATTTCAGGACACTCGTAGTATTTTGGAACTTTGGCAACCTCTTCCAAACGAAAGTGTGTTTCACCACTCCCTCCTAGGGAAACTTCAATTGGACACAAACCATACAGATAGAACTTAGAACTACTTTATTGTGTCCAGTTTCAAGGGGCTGGCACAAACCGTGTTTGATTTGGAGTTCCAAATTCATCTATCAATATAGGAGAAAACAGAGTGAAACCTGAAAATTCAAACACTTACTGCCAACGAATGCTTCAACCTAGAAGCATGAAATTTGCTGAACCCAGTGGGATTGGTGTACTGCTCATTATCACCAAGTATCTTCAAGATTGGGTGAAAAAACATATGCTGAGATTTCAGGACACTCGTAGTTTTTTGGAAGCTTGGCAACCCGTTTCAAACGAAAGTGTGTTTCACCACTCCCTCCTAGGCTACTTCAAGAGGAAACAAACCATACACATAGAACTTAGAACTACTTTATTGTGGTCAAGTTTCAAGGGGCTAGCACAAACCGTGCTTGATTTAGAGTTCCAAATTCATGTATCAATATAGGAGAAAACAGAGTGAAACCTGAAAATTCAAACTCTCATGCAAACGAGTGCTTCAACCTAGAAGAATGAAATTTGCTGTGCCCATGGGATTGGTTTAGTGCTCATTACCACCAAGTATCTTCAAGATTGGGTGAAAAAACATATGCTGAGATTTCAGGACACTCGTAGTATTTTGGAAGCTTGGCAACCTCTCCCAAAGGAAAGTGTGTTTCACCACTCCCTCCTAGGGAAACATCAATTGGACACAAACCATACAGATAGAACTTAGAACTACTTTATTGTGTCAAGTTTCAATGGGCTAGCACAAACCGTGTTTGATTTGGAGTTCCAAATTCATCTATCAATATAGGAGAAAACAGAGTGAAACCTGAAAATTCAAACTCTTACTGCCAACGAATGCTTCAACCTAGAAGAACGAAATTTGCTGAACCCAGTGGGAGTGGTGTACTGCTCATTATCACCAAGTATCTTCAAGATTGGGTGAAAAAACATATGCTGAGACTTCAGGACTCTCGTAGTTTTTTGGAAGCTTGGCAACCCGTTTCAAACGAAAGTGTGTTTCACCACTCCCTCCTTGGGCTACTTCAAGAGGAAACACACCGTACACATAGAACTTACAACTACTTTATTGTGTCAAGTTTCAAGGGGCTAGCACAAACCGTGCTTGATTTAGAGTTCCAAATTCATGTATCAATATAGGAGAAAACAGAGTGAAACCTGAAAATTCAAACTCTTATTGCAAAGGAATGCTTCAACCTAGAAGACCGAAATTTGCTGAGTCAAGTGGGTTTGGTGTACTGCTCATTACCACCAAGTATCTTCAAGATTGGGTGAAAAAACATATGCTGAGATTTCAGGACACTCGTAGTATTTTGGAAGCTTGGCAACCTCTTCCAAACGAAAGTGTGTTTCACTACTCCCTCCTAGGAAAACTTCAATTGGACACAAACCATACAGATAGAACTTAGAACTACTTTATTGTGTCAAGTTTCAAGGGCTAGCACAAACCGTGTTTGATTTGCAGTTCCAAATTCATCTATCAATATAGGAGAAAACAGAGTGAAACCTGAAAATTCACACTCTTACTGCCAACGAATGCTTCAACCTAGAAGAACGAAATTTCCTGAACCCAGTGGGATTGGTGTACTGCTCATTACCACCAAGTATCTTCAAGATTTGGTGAAAAAACATATGCTGAGATTTCAGAACACTCGTAGTTTTTTGGAAGCTTGGCAACCCGTTTCAAACGAAAGTGTGTTTCACCACTCCCTCCTAGGGCTACTTCAAGAGGAAACAAACCGTACACATAGAACTTAGAACTACTTAATTGTGTCAAGATTCAAGGGGCTAGCACAAACCGTGCTTGATTTAGAGTTCCAAATTCATGTATCAATATAGGAGAAAACAGAGTGAAACCTGAAAATTAAAACTCTTATTGCAAACGAGTGCTTCAACCTAGAAAACGAAATTTACTGAGCCATGGATTGGTTTAGTGCTCATTACCACCAAGTATCTTCAAGATTGGGTGA